>NW_027279927.1:0-20174 GCF_046629955.1 Centroberyx affinis
TGTGTGTGTGTGTGTGTGTGTGTGTGGGTGTGTGTGTTGAAAGACTCACCCACTCAAACGGGCCCGGTCTTTTAATCAGGGGCCGGCTGAGAACAGACAGGAACGATCTAAACGTTAGGCTCGCTGTGGAAGAGCTGTCAGTCAGCTTCGGGGAGGGGATGGACAGCAGAGAGAGAGGGGAGGAGGGAGGGAGGGAGGGAGGGAAGGGAAGGAGGGATCGGGGCGTGAATAAAGGAGGCGGGAAGAGTTTTTGGGACGGGAAGATAGAGGGATGGAGAGGAAAGGAACAGAGGTGTGTATGTGTGTGTGATGAGTCGATCCCGCTGAAGCCGCTGTCGCACGTTGACGGGGGGGGGGGGGGCGCCACATTGAGATTGATGTCTTCATATCCCCCAAAATGCCCGGGGCCCGAATTAACGTCTATCGAGTTAACATCTTTATATGTGGTGTGTGTGTGTGTGTGTGTGTTTTATGAAGGTTCTAAACCAGAATACCAATGATGACATCTTTTCCCCAACCTTTCAGGGGGAGGCGGATATTAGGCAATGAAGGTGGGCTGGGGGAGGGGGCGGGACCCTTGAGAGGGACTGAACCACACACACACACACACACACACACTCTCTCTCCCTATCTATTTGATTGTCTTGATGAGGAGGGTAGGATTATGGTCTGATTTAGATAATTGCAGTGTTCTCCAAATGAAACCTTGATGAGCATTGTGCTTCCATCTCCTTTTTTATGAGTGTTGATGATCTGTTAACAGTTGTAATGACCCCGGAACGCAATTAGTCTCCAGCCGGGGGGGTGGTTGGGGGGAGGGGGTGTGTGGTTGAGGCTGACTGAAGCGCACCTTCAAGTTCAGCCTCCATCTGAAGACTTTTAAGCACCCGCAGATTGAAGAAGAGTAAATATTTGCATGCTCTTTTTTTTTTTTTTTAGAACCGAGTGGGTTGCTGTCGTTTTGACGATGGGTGGGAAAAAAGCTTTCTGTAACGTTTTTTTTTTTTTTTTTTTAAAAACTCGGCCTGCCGGGACTCGACCCCGAAAGCCCGCGTGGGCTTTTTTTGGAGAGCAGCTCGAGTGACTCCGCCACGCTTCAAGCCAAAAAAAAAAAACCCTGTGAACACCTGTGAAGCTCTTTCCGTTAGTATTACAGCTTTTATACGTGTTAATGGATTTGTGTTTTTCCCCTAGGATTTCGAAAGCCGTCGCTGTGTGTTAGTGCCGGGGGTTTTATATTTTTTTGAGGCTCCCGGTAAGCAGGTAATGGATTCTGTGCTCCATAGTAACGAAACCGGTTAGCAGTGGCCTATAATTAGCCGTAGTGAAGCTGAACCTCTTCATCCCACACACACACACACACATACAGAGCAGCAAATTGGAAAAGGATGTTCGGTGTGATTTTTGCTTCGACTCTTAATCAGTTAGAGAGCCGCAGAGTTACTGAACCGCTGTCTCTAATCCAAACTAGATCGAGTAATTTGCCTGATTCTACCGATTTTTTTACAACCAGAACTTCAACTTTTTTTTACAACCCCCCCCCCCCCCCCTGGATCTTCCGGCTTTGCCCTTTCCGTGGTCCTTTGTGTCGTCTCCTTTCTCAAACAAGACAATCGGTTTGTATTGATTCCCCCCCCACCGAGCGTCATTTCCAGATGACTCATCCTCCTCGCTCCCGGCGGAACCCGGCTCTGTGAGGGGGGGGGGGGGGGGGGGGGGGGGAAGGGGAAAGGCTTCTCTCCTGGGCTTTCCCCCCGCTCTTTACCGCAGGTGACGGCTCGTCGAGGTGTAAGGGGGGTCCGCTCCGTGATAGTCGGGGAAGGGGAAAAAAAAAAAGATATATATATATATAAGTGTATCCTTTCTTTCGAGAGGGAGCGACAATGTCTCTATCGGGGGGCCCCCGGGGCTGGCAAGAGGTGTGCTGTGGCGGCCCCCGAGGAGCGTTCGGCCCTTCCCCGGCTGTTTTGTAAGCGTTTGACAGGTGAAATAGTGTGGGAACTGCGGGGAGCGTTGCTTTTAAAATGCTTTTTTGTCGCGCTTGTCGGGGACGCGGAGGTGCCTGGTGAATGCTCAATAGCTCGGTAGGAGCCGGCGGTGAATGGCTGAGTGCTGGCGGCTGGGCCGGGGGGGGGGGGGGGTCGAATGGCTTCCCGCAAGAGCTGTGCAGATTGTTGTTGCTGAGGCTCCTCCCTGTGTGGAAAGTGTCCTGCGTTTCTTTCCCCTCAGCCGCAGTAACTGGTTTTTGTATTGCCTGATCCGGTGGAGGTATAGTTCTGCTTGTTTTTTTCGAAGAGTTTCTTCGTGGCCCGGATCGGCTGGAGGAACGCCACGCTAACTGATTAGCCACACGTTCCACCGAAGCCCGGCTTGGTCTCTTAACATCCACCGCTCTCTGGGAGGAGAGACGTGCTACACAGCTTGTTGTAATGGCACAAAGCTGTCTTGCTGTCCACACTCATTTCCATTGTTTTCAGTGTCGCGTTCCATATGCTGTGGGAATCTCGCATGGGGTGTCGTAAATCAAACTCAGTCGCAATTTCTGTTCCCCCCCCCCCGACAAATATGCTGTTAATCAGACTGAACGTTGCCTTGCTCGCCCACACCTGAGTTCGGTCCAAGCCCCTTCAGGCAGCGGAGATCCAGCAGGGCTTTCAGTGGGGTGGGTGGGTGGGTGGGGGTGGGGGGGGAGGCAGATGGAACGATGGTTAGGGCGAAGCATGGAGATGGAGGGGGGAGTCGCCCACATATTGACGATTCGGGCAATAGGAGGGTCAATCGGGGTCCTGAGAACCCAGAAAAATGCGAGGCGCAACGTGCTCCCCTCGGTTCAGACCGTTTGTCGTGCTATTACCCGGAAAAAAGGAAGATGAGAGGAGTTGAGGGGAAAAGAGAAATGGATGGGAAACCGAGGGAAGAGGTTGAGGTAGGAGAGGAGGGGAGGGGAGGGGGGGGTAGGGAGAAATGGATGAGAGAAAACTGTTTATGTTGAAGGAAATGGCTGTTGATGGACTGTATTGGACGGATAAAGGAATGTGGGTTTTGCGGGAATAGCTTGTGGTCGCTTTTAGAAACGGGAGAAAGTAAGGCAGAGAGCGGAGGAGAGAGAGAGAGGGATTGTTCAGAGCCAGCGCCCGGCGAGGGCCATTGTTCATCCTTCCCTTTTGAGCTGAAGGAGACAGGAGAGTTTCACACGCCACTCGCAGGCATCCTGCTGGGCAGCCCCGGAAGGGGGCTATTGCAGCCGGCAAAGAAGGATCGACCATAGGGATAAATTACTTTGAATGGAGGGGTCTGTGTTTGCTGTTTTCCCCTCTTTTCTAAAAGGAGCCAGAGAGGGAAAGAATTCAGCCCCAACCACAGGTTGTCCGCTTCGTTTCTGGAATGGTTCTGCCTTCCAAGTCACCAATTTAACATCCCTCTACCCCCCCCCACCCCCCACCCCTCACCCCCCCCCCTCTCTCTCTTTCCTCCCACCTCCTCTGGAATGCTCCGGGGTTTTGTTGTCCTGTGTGTGGATGAGGGTGTGTGCATCTAATGAGGTTTCATAACTTGAGGGTGTTTGTGTCCGTCTTAGGGATTGGGATACACAACGAGTGTAAAATGTTAATGACATTCAAACGAATGCCTCGACAAACATTCTCGATGAACGACTAATGTATGTATGGTAATGTTGACCTACCTCTTAAAAAGGAGAATACCGGAGTTACAGCCCATTTACTACTGTCTATGTCTAGTTACATTTCCCCCAATCATTTTGTTTGTTTATTTACGTACCTAGCTTGAACTTAACTTCTAACAAAGACGCCCCAAATAAAAAAAAAGACATGGATGTGTCAATAAAGTTTGTAAGGCGCCATGTTTTTGAGGGACTACTTCCTGGAGGAGAGACTTCCATTTCCTCCTGTGCACCGATAACAAGAATGAACGGCAGCAAACGTCTCCTTCCGGCGGGAGGAAAACAAACCCTACATATCTCTCCAACTACGCTGACTGTGTGCAGAAACGGAGAGGGAGCTGGACTGTTGGCTCCCGACTTAAAAGACACACTGGTATTATCCCATCAAAAGGAGCCTCGCCGTCCCATCGCGACGCCCTACGCGGCTGGGGTCAGGCTGCCGGTGGGTTCCTCCCTCCGTGCAACGTGACAGAACTGCACGGAGAACATGAACGAGGACGACAACTGTGTCTTTGTGAGTTTGGCTCTGTTGCCAATCTGATGTTTCTGGCCCGGCCTGGCTGGTAATCAGAAACAGGACAAGCCTTTGACAGTCAGACAGCGTGTTCTTGTCTGTACAGGGTGTGTGTGTGTGTGTGTGTGTGTGTTTGTGTTCATACATGCGTGTGTTCTCGCTTGATCTCTCCTTGTAGTTAGCAGCTCATTTTTAACGGCTGATGTAGAAAGCAGAGAGGTCAATATACTGAAATTGGCAAAACTCTCGCTCGGGAGATCTGAAATTTACAAGCCCGGTTTTTGCCCCAGATCCCAAACGTTAACATCACAGAGAGCCCGGTGCCAGCATGGAGGAGCTGCTGGAGCCCCAGAGCGAGCCCCCTTGTGCTGTGTCAGTAGGGCCCGTTAATAATCCTGGATATTAAAATCGCTGGACCTCGGTGCCCGCTCTCCTCGTCCAGTCGGAGCCCGTAAAAGTGAGTTACGGCTCGCCCGCACGGAATAATCTCCTCTTATTACACTTATCCCTTTTTTGCCCCGAGTTCACATTCGCAGACGTGGACCGAATGGAGCTGCTAATACTGTAATCTGGCAACCCGGCGCCGCCACGAGGATATTCAAGAACGCTCCGCTCTGCGTTGTTTAAAAAAAAACAACTCGACTATAATCCTGGGTTTTGGAACCTTGGAGAGCATAGATGAAGGTTCGCACAGATCGTTCTAGAGTTATAGTTGGCATGATTTGTGCTCGGTTCGGACCAGATAATACCTTGATTAATTATATATGTAGAGAGCGTCTTTGGGAAAACGGAGCAACAAGCAAAGCGGGAGAAAAGTCGGTGGAAGAATCGGCCCGAAAATCCTGAAAACGCCATTTGGAGAAACTTTGGTCTAAACCAGATGACAAGCAAATACAGATTCTGGGAAATTTGTCTTTGGGTTGTAGCTGCACCCCCAAAGTAATAAAGTAGTAATAATTTTGTGATTTGAATATATAGTAAATAAACACAATAAGAGTAAGACGGCAAAGGTGAAAGCAAGACTGTGTCGCTGCTGCTATTTCGAGAACTACTAATATCGTAATATCATTATATAGCATTTCGTTTTTTGAAACCAAGACAAATAATCCTGATTCAATAATTGTGATGGCAATAGGATTGTCATTTTTGCAATAATCATGCAGCCCCCAGCTTCCTGGTTATCAGCAGTCGGAGTTTGATGCTGGTGTTTTGTAGAAGCCGGTCAGATGGTCTGGTGCTAGCTTCCAGCCTGGTCTGCCGTACCTTCTCCCGCGTGTTTGATTTGTACGTCGGGTGGATTTCAGTCTGTCAGCGTGCAGCCGGGGGGGCCCGTCCGAGGCACGGGGAGCGGGGTGATCGATAAGGCCCGGGGAGAGGCTCTGATCTCTGGGGAAGGCTTGGGTTGCAGGGTGGGTCTAGTCTGGAGGTTTGGCCCAGACAGGAGGCTCGTGTAGCACACACACACACACACACACACACACACACACACACACACCGACTCCACCGGGCCTCGTGCTGGACTGGACCCGGGCACACACACACACACAAATACACACACACACACACACACACTCACACACACACACACACACAAACCCTAAAATCCCACCAGCATTCCATGTGTGCCGGGGGAGAAATCCTGCTGGAAACAGTAAAACCGCCCCCTCCGCCCCCCCACCCCCACCCCACACACACACACACACACACAGTGATTTAGATTCACCCGAGCCTTTTCAGACTCCGTTTTGGACAGCCAATACGATCCGGCATGCCTCGCCTCTCTCCACACTTCTCCGTTTCACTGCGGCGTGTCAGAGGGGTTTTTTTTTTTTTTTTTTTATATTCCACCTGGACCACCGGGTTCAAGCACGGGGATGTTAACATTCCTGTCGGATCTGCTACTTTCGTTTCTGGTGGAGCGAGGGTCCGCCGCTTTTACGACCCAGAAATATGGTTTCCATTTGCCTCCGCAGAACAATGCGTGTTTTTGGAGTGGAGACGGGTCACGTAGATTGGGTTTATTTGGACATTTTTGAGGTTTGCATCTTGTTCTTGTTGTTGTATTCAGGTTTTTTTTTTTTTTTTTTAGTTTTTCCATGGTCTACAATATAATGGGCTTACTGCATTTGCATTGAGGATAGTATTGACTTGCCTCTTACAGAACGCAACTATACGCCCAGGGTCTCTCTGCGCGTCACTCTTCCCAGGGAGGAGCACTGAGTCCTGGGCTTGGCTGAAGCGTGGACCGGTCCCCCCTGATGGAGGCCCTGGTTGTCATGGATGGGATTGGGGGGTGGGTGGGGAAGGGGGGATGGGGGGGGGGGGGGGGGGCGGCAGTGAGGGGGTCAGCTGCCCAAAGAGACAATCTGTGGATTAGAGAGAGCTTGCACACCAAGTGCTCACTCAGCACATTACCCAGCAAGTCTAGTGTTCACAGCCAGGGGCACAGCCAGGAGGCCCGCTGTGTGTTTACACTGCTAGGCCCGACACACACTCGCACATATGCACACACACACACATGTGCACACGCCTGTGCATACCGAGGCAATGCATATTTGCATTGAAACGCCGAAAGGCTCACATTTTCTACTGGAAATCTGTGGGTGTGCACTGGAGTTGTATACACACAGAGAAGAAGAAGAAGAAGAAGAACACTCTCACTGAGTTTTTCGCTTGTCCTTGCACTTTCACACACAGGAATACACTCAATATCTCTCTCTCTCTCTCTCTCTCTCTCTCTCTCTCTCTCTCTCTCTCTCTCTCTCTCTCTCTCTCTCTCTCAGCCCTTTCATCTCAGTAGTGTGGCATTCCCCGGTGCTGCCTCAGCAGCTGTTGAACAAATACACAGAACTCTTTCTCTGTCTGTCTCTCTGTCTTTCTACCCCCCCACCCCCCACCCCCCACCCCACCCCCCCCCTCACTCACTCACTCACTCCATGCAGAGCACTTGCTTTCTCACCCACACTTCATAAAAACGCCATGGGAGTCCTCCCACACAAGCTTATGACAGCCAGACCTAGAGCTCTTCATCTGCCCCGCACACGCTCTAGATCCCATATGCAGCCTCCTGTAAACGGCTTTGGGATCGTCACAGTCGCGGTGTGTGTGTGTGTGTGTGTGTGTGTGTGTGTGTGTGCGCTTTCTGTCTCCCTGCTGTGTCTTACCCAGTGCACCATGTTATCCGTTAACTCTCCTCTAGTGATTTGAGTCTTTGTGGAACCTAGTTTTCCTATAGTCGCCCATGGCCGAGATCCTTAAGACAAGTTTTTTTTTTTTTTTTCTCCCACACAGAAGAAAGCAGGGCAAACGGAACTGCCATTGACGTATCTTTCATTTTTTTTTTTTTTTTTTTTTTTTTTGGACCGTAATACCGTCCTTCCCCCTTCCACATAAACATACCCACACACACACACACACACACACACACACACACACACGTATACACATACACGTACACATATTGAGTCCCAAAGCCACATAAGTACAGTCTGGAGAGGCCAAAGTCATCACAAAGGGCTGACAGTAGTGGAAAATGAAATGTAGTATGACAAGCTCGCCCCTCTCCCTCGTTAACCCGTTCATGGCCCGGCGAGCAGACCAGACCGCACAAACATACTCTGCAGAACATGTTCCTATAAACATTTAATGTAGTATGGAGTTTTTTCAAGAGAAGTTCAAAATCTGCCAATGGGGGTGAGAGAATTTCCTCTTTTTTTGGGAAGATATCTCCAAAAGTAACAAGATTTCCACCATTGTTTTTTAGCGATGAAGTATTGTGCTGCGTTCATGTGCCGCTGGGGAAAGTCAGACTCCAGGGACCTTCGAGTCGGCCGTGCCGTTACGTAAGAAAATCCGAACGCGGAAAGACGGGCGATCGTTGGAAGAAAAATCGGATTGGAAGACTTGAACGAGGCTAAACGACTAAATGACGGACGTGTTTTCGCAGTGCGGGGATTTTCTCTTTCCTCTCTCTCACACACTCATCGCTCTCACACATCGCTCTTTTTTTCTCTCACTCTATAACCCTCCCACACACACACCCCTCCCCCCCCCACCCCCACCCTATGCCAACCCACATGCCCATCCAGAAGCCGTCCACTCATCCCGGGCCAAGTCAGTGTTATCTTTGAACTCACTTCAGAGAGAGAGACTGCTGGCCAGCCGCGAATGATGACACTCATGCGTGTGTGTGTGTTTACGCGTGTGTATGTGTGTGTGTGTGAGTGTGTGTGTGTGTATACAGCTTCCTAGCAGCACTATCCTTTCATTTTACTCCCCTCCTTTGATCTCCCGAGCTTCTATTTTTAACCCACAGCAGCAGAACGATGATATATTACAGGGCGTGTAATTATCTTGTTTTCACATTAAGGAAATAAAGGACAATAAACTCCCACATGTTTCTGGGTTCCACTTAGGTAATAGGCAGTGACGTGTGTGTGTGTGTGTGTGTGTGTGTGTGTGTGTGCATGCTTGACATTATTTGCTTGGCTAAAGTAATGTACATGATGGACACTCAGTACCAAGCTCTGTAATGAAGCCTCAGCATGGTACGGCATGAAAGGCAGAGCAACCCCACACACATACACACACACACACACACACACACACACACACACACACACACTCCTGCTGTGTTACGTTATAAGAAAGTGATTGAGCGCCGCACCCTGATAAGACCGGAGTTTTAATGAAAGTCTGAGATGAGCAGGCGAGAAAAGAGACCTGCCGCTGACCAAATGCTGCCAGTGTCATCGGACTGCGTGTGTGTGTGAGTGTGTGTGTGTGTGTGTGTGTGTGTGTGAGAGACGGGAGAGCGAGCCAGGAGGATGAGCTAGTGATGACGGCGCTGTCCAGTAAAGATTTTTTTTTTTTTTGCGAGGCTTTGAAGATTTAACACCAACTTGAAACCCTTAACCGTGTGTGTGTGTGTGTGTGTCTAGTAACTTCATGTTTTCGGTGTGTTTTAAAGAGCAAGTGTGTGTGTGTGTGTGTGTGTGCATGCATGTTATTCCTCCATACTATCTCTCCCCCCCCCCCCCCCCCCCCCACGGCTGGGCTCAACATGTGCTGCTGCTGCGGTTTTTTTTTTTTTCCACAGCGAGCCACATCAGGGCCCCGGGCCCCGACCTTTTACGACGGGGCAAATTAGTAGGTGGAGATCAGCCGACGGAGGGGGGAGGGGGGAGGGGGAGGATGAGCTATCGGCATCTTGATGGCAAGCCTACCGTAAACTCCCCCCCCTCCCCCCCGAGCCATCGCCACCGCAGGGAATTCGGCGAATGTGCCCCCTTTTTTTTTTTTTTTGGAGGAATCGGAGCATCTTGAGAACTTCCATATGTGTGGTGCATGGGGGGGGGGAGGAGAGGGGGGGGAGGAGGAGAGGGAGAGAGCGATGGTGGAAAATGGAAAGGGTGCGAAACATCAAACGGCATTATGGCCGACTCAAAAACCGCTGGTGGACACAAAGATAAACTGTCCAGCCCCCCCCCCCCCCAAAAGACAGGGGGAATATTGGCTTTCACCTCTTCACACATTTTCGAATGATTGATATGCAACTTTCTAGCTGACAGCTTGCAATTTGAATTATCGGCACCGTGTGCACTGAATGTTAGTTTGTATTGTGAAGCGCAGAGTGTCGGAGGCTGGAGCTGTTGGCAGTTCGGTCACGCTCTCTCTCTCTCTCTCTCTCTCTCTCTCTCTCTCTCTCTCTCTCTCTCTCTCTCTCTCTCTCTCTCTCCTCGCCACTTTCACTTTGAAACGACCCGCAAAGTGTCGTCGACCCAATCTGCATGTGATAAAATAGAAATAAGATGGAAGTGACACAATCTACCGTGTGATGATGTGGTGTTGTATCAGAATTAGGCCGTGTGCATTAATAAATAAAAAAGCAGTTGTATTTTAGGTGTTTCAATCTCTCACACGTCTGAATTTGTGTTCATTTCTCCTGAATATTCTATACTCTGTAGCCAAAATATTTGCTCTTCCAGTGAAACAGACTGACTGAATCCAGGTCAGATCTGTGATGCTGTATTTATTTCGCTTCAGTCTACAAGGGGAGATGTCGATGGAGGGCAGAAGACAGGTTTTTTTTTAAGCCTTGGGGCAATTGAAACATTTTGAGAAAGTGTCCAGCTCAACATAAGCACAGTTGTCCTGATATACTTAATAATTTTGCATATCGTATTTCCTCTAATAGTGGCCAGTAGTCAATTAAAAGCCGGGTCTCAGATAATGGCTGGGGCCGTGGTCGACAAGGACAATTAAAGGCCGGCCCAAAATACAGGCCGGGGAAAAAAACAAAGGAAACAAGCGTGAATTTGCAATAGCTGCGACCATGTACACACACTGTGTGGCTATAGGTCGCCAAAGGGTGGGGAAATTTTTGTGGACCAACCAACCAACTGACCGACCAACTGACAGAGCGAGCTATAGAGGTGGATACCGGTAAACTCCTGGTGCCTGGCGGAAGTCTCTGGAGCGTGCCGTCATCGATTGCCGTAATTATCGTAATGCGTCGCAGTAACAAAAAAACGGCTACCTAACGAACCCCAACAGAAGCAGATCAGAAAACAAGGAGGCTTCCTACTAAAATATGAGCAAATATACTTATCAAACAGAGGGAATTAGAAATAAAGGCCTGTCTCTAATATAAGCCTGCTTCCAATAAAGGCCTGGTACCCTCTGCAGTTGAGGGAAATAAAGGCCCGGGCCAATATTAGAGGAAATACGGTACTTTGTTTGGTACAACTGTATAGAAAGACAAATTATTTCTTGCCAAAAATGGGCAGTTACTGCAATTTCATGAGCCTTCAATCACTTTTTTTTTCCTTCTATTGTCACTGATGTACTTCGAACGCAAAACATTTGGACAACTCGGTTAACGTTACATGAAGTATGCCAGCACAATGTGGCTGTCTGTTCACTGTGGATGTGGGGTAAAGGTTATCGTAGGTGAACAGGCGTCCCGTGTGATGAAGGACAGACTCCCGCCACCTGACAGCAGTTGTGTCCTCTCTCTCTCTCTCTCTCTCTCTCATTGTGCGACGGGTTCGGGGCCGAACAGTTGTTGACATGCTGAGCCGCAGCTGTCTCTCTGTACCGACGCTTTTTACAGCACCGGCAGCGGAAGGAGAGAGAGAGAGAGAGAGAGAGAGAGAGAGAGAGAGAGAGAGAGAGAGAGAGGATCAACAAAAAGGGTTGACTCATTCTCTCTACACACCCATCTCATCCCTCGCATTGTCACACGGGTTGTTTTTTTTCCCCCCTTCCTCCAACTTCCCGCTTATCGCTTTTTTTTTTATAGTGGCACACACACACACACACACACACACACACACACACACACACACACACACACAGACAGACACAGCTCCGACCCTCCAGGTAGTCTCCAGGGAGGTCTGTGCCTAATTAACTGGCAGCCCTTTTTTGACATCGTTCAAAGAGTGTGTGGCCCTCCCCGCCCGCCCGCTCGTTTCAGGGGCCGGGTTACCCATTGTGTGTGTGTGTGTGTGTGTGTGTGTGTGTGTTGGCCCCGGCCGCAGCTCTCTCTCCCTCATACTCTTTACACACACTCGTCATTTAACAACAAGCGAATTTTTTTTGAAATGCAAAAAAAAACGGAGGTCGAATGCCACCTGGTTAGATCTGAGGCGGACTCTGCGTTTTTCTTTTTTTTCCGGAGACCTTCTGGGCTCTGGTCTCGGTCTCGGTCGGGCCGGTCGGTCGGGCCGGTCGGGCCGGAGCAGTCCTGCGGCGGGCTGACACTGCTGTAGGTGGGCCAGGGTGAGGCGCGGGTTTCGTGGGATCGTCTTGTGTTTTTCTCTCTTCGCGGGACCACCTGTCTCGCTCCAGACCCCGGGGCCTGTTTAGACAGTTTGACGCTCGTTTTCCCTCTGGTGGTCTCTCTCTCTCTCTCTCTCTCTCTCTCTCTCGCTCTGCTGGAGGTTGGTTCTCTCTCTCCGTCGCGGGCGGGCACACACACTCACACACACACACACACACACACACGCCGGGTGCCTGGCAGCGGCAGGTGAAAAGCAATACGAGCGGGGAAAAGGAGAGTTTGGCTGCCTTGGCTGTCTTGTCTGTCTCACTGTTGGCTTGCGGAGGAGGTCGGTGACTTGGCTTCAGCTTCAGATACAGGCTGGATCACCTGGCTGGGTGTTGGGGAGGGACTGCACATCCAACTGGCTTGTTTTGTGGGTTTGTCTAGATGTGATTCTCAACCATTTTCATATCAAGGACCCCTAATTTAGTCCACATTAGAGCCACGGACCCCCATTCGATGAGATTTTGTCTCTCGGACCCAAATCGGAGAATATTTTTTTATTGTTAGATATGATTTTGTCCAGAATTCCATGACTGTCTGTATTGTAGGTAGAGAGATAACAGAGAAACTATGATCGAAACAGTCATTCTCTAGTTGTGTTAACTTCTAGCAAATTGAATAGCGAATAGAATTGATCAATTTGCTGGGGACCCCCTAGAACCCCCTCAAGGACCCCTGGTGGTCCCCGGACCCCACATTGAGAACCACTGGTCAACCAAAGTGCTTCACATAGCAAAATTGCAACAATAAAACAATAAAATGTTAAACAAATCAATAAGAGTCAATAAGGGGGACACCGGGGATAAAAGTAAAAACCAATGATTAGAACTGAAAAACTAAGGCTATAACATTACTCCAAATTAAAAGCCAGATTAAAAAGATAGGTGTTTAATTTCCTTTTAAAAACACAGAGAGAGCTTGCCATTCTAATATCCAGAGGCAGTGAGCTCCACAGTTTAGGGGCATAAAAACAGAAGGCGCTCTCACTATTCGGTACTTTTACGGGACACATAAGGAACATTTAAAAGAAAAGGAGGTGGAGGAGTAAAAGAACTTTAAAGTCAACTCTAAAAGATACAGGTAGCCAGTGCAGTGTCTTCAGCAGTGGGGTCGTGTGATCCATCCTCCACAACAGGAGAATTCTCACCCCCGAAAAAAAAAACCAAGGCACTCTTTCTTGTATTATTAGAAATGCCTTTATCATCCTGGCATGTCCAAGAAGGAGGATGAAATCATACAAGCAGGGAGGTCTAACCGCATGGGGCCGGTTCATTATCGGAATTAAGTTTTTTGAGTTTTTTCTGAGTTTTTTTCCCCTTTAATGATTCCTGTGGGAAAATCCCCCCTTTTTTTTTCTCTACATGCAGATAGATCATTTCAAGTTTTCATCTGATTTGAATCCACAAAAAGGCACCAGGTGATCCGCTATGCCTAAACCTCCGCTAACAGGCCCAAAGTCTGATCCACTCTCCCTACAAAACAACCCGGCATGTGATGTGCTATCTGCGTGATGGATCAGTACCTTGTCATGCTGGCGCTTTTCAAAGCCCCCGGGGGGCTGCCATGCCTGGCTGCCGCTGCATGGTGTGTGTGTGTGTGTGTGTGTGTGTGTGTGTGTGTGTAAGCCTGCAGCCTAAGATAACCACCTACTGTAGTGAGTGGAGAGGGTTCTGGCTTTTTGCCTCTTATCATAAGGCTGCTCTCTGCTCCCTGGTGATCACACAGAGGCTGTTGAGCAATCAGTTGCATAAAGTTGTTTGTTTCAGATGCATCATCAGTTGCATCAGTTGATATGAGAACATTAGGCATGTGTGCGCTTCAGGGTTTTCCCCCCATGATCTAATTTTCAGGGGCATTTTGGGGGCAATTTTATTGAACGATGAAAGATACATTTCCATTTGGGGATGGGTATCGCCACTGATTTCCCGAATCGATTCCGATTCACAAGGTCCCGATTCGATTTCCGATTTGATCCAGTATCGATTCGGTTAGGGATATTTCAGTTACAATATCAATTTTGCTTGGATATGAAAGAGATTCTCAGAGAACTAAGGCTGTAGCTTGTACAAGGAACCCTCTAACCTGGTGCGTTATTAAAAAATATTAATGTTAACATTAAGAATTGACCCCAAAGCAGTTACATTAATGTACTTTTTATTTAACATGACCAACACACTACAGCAGTCAACGCAATATAGTGCAAGTTGTGCAACTCTACAGACTCTACAGGCATATATTGGACATATATTAAAAGATTGCTCGCAGGATTTTATGAATCGATATCGGATCATTCAAATGAAGATCGATTTGAATCGGAATATCGATTTTTTTTTTTTTAAAACCCAGCCCTAATTTCCATATTGGCACTTGGTTGTTTTCAAATCCGCTGCATCTTTCTCTTTCCCAGAACTCAATGGAAAGAATCGCCTGGTCCCCTACGGTGGCCCACGAGGGACAGTTAGTCACGTTCACGCATGAATATTTGTTAACTCGAAAAATAAGAAAAGGGCGAAAAGCAATAAAGGGCATTCCTAATTCTTTTTTAATTTCACAGCCATTTTATTAACTTTCCAGGGCATTTTTTGTTGCCCACGAGCCCCTGGTCTTTCCTGATGCTCCGGTGTGCTCGTGCGTGTGTATGCACGTGCGCGTGTGCGTGCGTCTACGCGTGCACGTGCAGCTGAGTGTATTCTAGTTTCCCGCCGCGGAGCCCTGGATGTTTCCTTGGCTCTCGTCGGAGCCAGTGGCCGATGCTTTTTAAAGCATGTTTGACAAATGCAGGGCCTCTGATGTGGCTTCATGTGACATGACTGCTGCTCCAGCTCACAGACCGGGTTCTAATTTAGCCCAAGCGCAAAGCCACAGCCAGAAATGTGAGCACACACACACACACAGACACACACAGCTGAATAAAACACACATGCAGAAAGATACACTCACAAATCCAGCATAACCCACACACCTCACATGTCCAACATTGCAGGACAAGCCATGGATACTGAACTGTAGAGGATCTGGAATCCGTTTGCCGGGTCTCTCTCTCTCTGTCAGGGATTACCAGGCTTCGGTTAGTGCCCGTCTGTCTGCGATTGACCTGTCTGTCTCTCTGGAAGGCCGAGGGTGAAAGCCACGCCTCGGGGGAGGGGGGGGGGGGGGGGTCCGAAGGAGCGAGAGAACGGGATGATGCCATCCCCGCTGCCCTCCCGTTTAGCGGAAGGGGTTCTGGAAACGAGGGGGGAGGAGGAGAGAGAGAGAGAGAGGAAAAAAAAGTGGAAGAGGAGAGAAAGGGGGGGGGGGGCAGCTGAAAAGGGAAGTGTGAACAGGGGATGGTGGAAAGGGAAGAATGAGGAGAGAGAGAGTGAAAGAGGGAAATGAAAAGAAAGAGGCCATTAATTTAGTGCTGTGGGAGGGATCTGAAGGTTACTGAGCTTTCTTTGCCAGGCCCTCCTGGGTTGACTGATGCCTTTGTGAGGAGGCCAGGAACCACACACATACACACAGACACACACACACAGACACAGACACACACACACACACACACACACACACACACACACACACACACAGACATACACACGCAGACGTTCCAAGAAACTCTGGGTTTGTTGCTGCAGGCCAGTTTCAGTGAAACGCGCACACACACACACACACTCTCTCTCTCACACACACACACACACACACACACACACACAGATGGTCATTAATGGGCTTCAAAGTGAGAGCAAAATGGGAAGCCTTTATTTATTGCCTGTACTGGACATGATTTGCTGTGATGCGTGTGTAGATGTGGTGATTCCATGTTATTCCGGGGCGGGGGGGGGGGAAGCCGATCAGACCGGCCGGCTCGACGGCGTTTTGCATTTCTGATGTGTGTGTGTGTGTATGTGTGTGTGTGTGTGTGTGTTTTGGGGAACTGTTTGTCTGGATACAGATGCATGTGAGCGGAGCAGGCCGTGTAACAGAGAAGGGTCTTGTTAAAAAGACGCTTGCCCTACTTATCACAAAGGGTCTCAGTTGGAAACATCACACACACACACACACACACACACACACACACACACACACACACACACACACACACACACACACACACACACACACTTAGAACCTCATCACTTCCTGCATGGTTAACTCAAAGGAGCTAAAACTACCTGAGGAGGCAGAACGGCTTCACTCTCAATGTTCATAATACTCTCTCTCTTTCCCCCTCTCTCTTTCTCTTTCTTTCTCTTTTCTCTGTCTGTCTCTGCCCCCTCTCTCTCTCTCTCTCTCTCTCTCTCTCTCTCTCTCTCTCTCTCTCTCTCTCTCTCTCTCTCTCTCTCTCTCTCTCTCTCTCTCTCTTTGTCAACAATAATCAAAGAGCGAAGTCGAATTTTACTTTTTCTCCCCCATTTCCAGCTCTCTCTCTCTCTCTCTCTCTCTCTCTCTCTCTCTCTCTCTCTCTCTCTCTCTCTCACACACAAACACACACTCTTGTGTACAGTGTTCTGACAAAAGACCCTAATTTAATGAAAGCCAGTTATGTTAAGGTCAGACATATTTATCGCACTCCCTGAATGGCACAAAGCAATGCTTCAACTCCAGCTGAAACCATATTAATCACTCACACACACACACACACACACACACACACACACACACATACACACAGTTTGGCCACACGCCATGTTTGTGAAGTCTCATTTCTACATGGTGATATAGTGATGGCAGTATGGAGTGTATTAGCTGCAGTTTACAGTACACAGCTCATTGGACCAGTGACAGGGAAGCTGCATGGCAGAAGGCAGCTATTAAAAATGTCTCAGTGTTAATATATTTTGCCTCCTCAGATAAAGAACATGCATTTCCACTCCTTTTCCTTCCTAATTGGAATGCACTGTGCACAGATCTGGGTAAAGTAGTATTCGCAAACAATGCTAGTGTTTGTTTTAATCTGCATGCAGTACCGAATGGGTGGAGTTTACTGCCGCGGGACAAATCAGATATGGAATCACATAAAAAGTACACTAGACTCATTTTCAAATATTTTCCTTGTGGCTTGCTGGCTGTTCTGGCTCACGTTGTTCTACGTGGGAGAAAAAAAAAAGCCACACCTCTCTGTCTGTCCGGTGTTCCAGGCGGGTTAAAGCAGAACCTGGGTCAGCAAAATCTGACCCGGGTCTGAAAAAACCCCAAATCTCGGATCAAAACGACGAGTCACACGGGGGGTGAAAGTGGATGTTTAATTCAATATTCGACCAGAGGGACTTGGCCGAAGAACACAGGGAAGCACGCGGCCTTCGTCGTCTCTCTCCGGGTCCCGCTGCCGCCCGTTTCCCCTCAGACCGGCTCTGACCGTCAGGGGGGGGCCCGTTCGCCTCTTGAGTCAGGGTGCGGTTTCTCACCTCGGCTCCGGCCAGCTATGCGTCTCATACTCTTTAACTTTTACTGTAAGCGATGAGTAAATGATGGGAAATTGAGCAAATTATGTGTAACGATCGCAATTCTATGACAGTTTTCTCTTTCACTTCTATTTTACTCCATGTTGATTCAGTGGAATGTTTTTTTTTGGTTTTTTTGGGGGTTTTTTTTTTTTTGGTTGCCGTCTTTGTCGCTCAGCCTCATCGCTGTGGTGTTTCTGCACTGCTCTTCCCACAGACCACCTGTCAATCAAACGGTGTGGGCGGGGCTTGGATGTGGGTGTGGGACAGTTATTGACAGGGACGTGTGTACAGTCTGTCACGTTATGGGTCACACATAAGAAAAAGAAAAACAGGAACAAGTGAGACACCACGTCACGTACTTATGTCTGTTTACAAAAATATTTACAGAAATTGCATATCTGCTGAATGAAAACAGCGGCCTTGCAGCTTTCATAAGTCATTCAAAATTGTGCAATCATATGAAATACTCGTATCTTGAGTGCACCATTACAATGGAAAACAATGGAAAAGCTTCATGAACCGACTATAGGTTGAATCAATGTTTTGTTGTGTCAACTGATGATAGAGAGTAGAGCTGCAACCATTAATCGATTAGTTGTCAACTATTAAATTAATCGCCAACTATTTTGATAATCGGTTTGAGTTGAAGAAAAATAAGTCTCTGATTCCAGCTTCTTAAATGTGAATATTTTCTGGTTTCTTTCCTCCTCTATGACAGTAAACTGAATATCTTTTGGGTTGTGGACAAAACAAGACATTTGAGGACGTCATCTTGGGCTTTGGGAAACACTGATCCACATTTTTCACCATTTTCTGACATTTTATAGACCAAACAACTAATCGATTAATCGAGAAAATAATCAACAGATTAATCGACAATGAATATAATCGTTAGTTGCAGCCCTAATAGAGAGTAGCAAAATGGACATTTTTTGTATATGAAAATGTCACAGAGTATTACTTTAACGAGCCCTGACCTCTCTTCCTCCCCTCTCTCTCTGTGTGTGTGTGTGTGTGTGTGTGTGTGTGTGTGCAGGAGTGTCCGGCAGCGCTGAGTGCTCATGCGGGAGGAACCACTTCACGTGCGCGGTCAGCGCGTTCGGGGAGTGCACCTGCATCCCGGCCCAGTGGCAGTGTGACGGGGACAACGACTGCGGGGACCACAGCGACGAGGACGGCTGCAGTGAGTCCACACACACACACACACACACACACACACACACACACACACACCCTCCACCTCCGTGTTTCCCTTTGTGTTTATCCTCCTCCGTCTTTTCTTTCCGTCTCTCTGTATTCGCGTCTCGAAGTCCGAACATGTTTTCCGATTCGAAAAACCGTGGCGAGAAGAAGCCGGCTGGCTGGCTGGCTGAAGACGGGGGGGGGGGGCTCTGATTAGGGGTTCTGATACAAAGCAGATGTGAAGAAGTTTTGATTTTGGTTCTGAAAAATCCACTTTTGAATGTCTCAGAAACAGAAAAGCTCTTACTGGCGTGCAAGAGACACGTGGATTTAGAGAGATGTGTGGACCGGTCATGCAAGCTCTACTAGACAAGGCCAACAGAAGGCCGTTTATTGGGTGTGGTGTGTTTTACTTCATCCACATATCACTCTTATTTTGAAATTCTGTCTGTGTGAGCCAGAGGCTATATGGACGTTGAGAGCTTAGGCAGTAGGACAGCTGGCTGGTGGACTTGCACATGGAGTTTTCCAATTTCTGAGATGTTCAAAGTGAATCTCCCAAACCTCTCTCTCTCTCTTTTCACCGAAATTCTGCCCCTAAATCTGGTTATTACCTGAATCTGACGGACTCAGGGTCAGCCCCATCGTTCATCTCACCACTTCCGTCCACCAGGCCCGTTCGTCCCAACCGGTTAGAGAAGCGGACTGTAGGTCGCTGGTTTCGAATCCCCAGACCGGCTTGGCATGGTGGAAAGTGGCTGGGAAAAGTGAATGAGTGACGCTCTCCCCTCCCTTAATAATTTCCTGTCATGCTGGCCTTGAGCAAGGCACCGAACCCCCAGCCCGCTGCGGGTTGTTGAAATTCAATATATCACAATACAAAAATGCGACAATACGTACTGTGGGTCAGAGAAATGAATGGTCTGCTGTAGGAATCACAAATGAGACGCTTGACCGTCACAATTTTACAATCTTTCCATCTTAATTCTATTAGATGCTCTTTGTAATGGCATTTTTACATTGTTGTTTACATTCTAGAGAGCCAGTGGGAACGCTAGAAGGAGATTTGTGGCTCAGAAATAAACAGAATTCTGCACAGTCAGACTCCTTGAAGGTTTATTCCATCGTATCCTGGTTGTATTGAGTCATGAAACCCCATATCGAATCGTATCATGGGATAAGCAGATCGTCCCATCCCTAGCGGTTGTACTGGGCAGCTCCCAGTGTCCGACAGCAGAAGACTGCGGTTGTTAAGGATGGGAAGATATATCGAAATTATATCACAATAAAAAAAATGTGTCAATACGTATCATATGTGCAAACGAATGTTGATATTGGCTCTATTTTATTCTGCTGTAGTAATCACAAATGAGACGATTGACCGTCCCAATTTCACAATCTTTCCATCTTAATCATATTAAATGCTCTTTGTAATTTGACATTTTTAAATTGTTGTTGACATTCTAGCAGCCTACTTTTGAAGGTTTATTCCATCGCATCGTGTTCGTATTGAATCATGAAACCCCATATCGAATCGTATCGTGG